>NW_027669672.1:0-2500 GCF_964212035.1 Myotis nattereri
CCCTAACCCTAACCCTAACCCTAACCCTAACCCTAACCCTAACCCTAACCCTAACCCTAACCCTAACCCTAACCCTAACCCTAACCCTAACCCTAACCCTAACCCTAACCCTAACCCTAACCCTAACCCTAACCCTAACCCTAACCCTAACCCTAACCCTAACCCTAACCCTAACCCTAACCCTAACCCTAACCCTAACCCTAACCCTAACCCTAACCCTAACCCTAACCCTAACCCTAACCCTAACCCTAACCCTAACCCTAACCCTAACCCTAACCCTAACCCTAACCCTAACCCGAACCCTAACCCTAACCCTAACCCTAACCCTAACCCTAACCCTAACCCTAACCCTAACCCTAACCCTAACCCTAACCCTAACCCTAACCCTAACCCTAACCCTAACCCTAACCCTAACCCTAACCCTAACCCTAACCCTAACCCTAACCCTAACCCTAACCCTAACCCTAACCCTAACCCTAACCCTAACCCTAACCCTAACCCTAACCCTAACCCTAACCCTAACCCTAACCCTAACCCTAACCCTAACCCTAACCCTAACCCTAACCCTAACCCTAACCCTAACCCTAACCCTAACCCTAACCCTAACCCTAACCCTAACCCTAACCCTAACCCTAACCCTAACCCTAACCCTAACCCTAACCCTAACCCTAACCCTAACCCTAACCCTAACCCTAACCCTAACCCTAACCCTAACCCTAACCCTAACCCTAACCCTAACCCTAACCCTAACCCTAACCCTAACCCTAACCCTAACCCTAACCCTAACCCTAACCCTAACCCTAACCCTAACCCTAACCCTAACCCTAACCCTAACCCTAACCCTAACCCTAACCCTAACCCTAACCCTAACCCTAACCCTAACCCTAACCCTAACCCTAACCCTAACCCTAACCCTAACCCTAACCCTAACCCTAACCCTAACCCTAACCCTAACCCTAACCCTAACCCTAACCCTAACCCTAACCCTAACCCTAACCCAACCCTAACCCTAACCCTAACCCTAACCCTAACCCTAACCCTAACCCTAACCCTAACCCTAACCCTAACCCTAACCCTAACCCTAACCCTAACCCTAACCCTAACCCTAACCCTAACCCTAACCCTAACCCTAACCCTAACCCTAACCCTAACCCTAACCCTAACCCTAACCCTAACCCTAACCCTAACCCTAACCCTAACCCTAACCCTAACCCTAACCCTAACCCTAACCCTAACCCTAACCCTAACCCTAACCCTAACCCTAACCCTAACCCTAACCCTAACCCTAACCCTAACCCTAACCCTAACCCTAACCCTAACCCTAACCCTAACCCTAACCCTAACCCTAACCCTAACCCTAACCCTAACCCTAACCCTAACCCTAACCCTAACCCTAACCCTAACCCTAACCCTAACCCTAACCCTAACCCTAACCCTAACCCTAACCCTAACCCTAACCCTAACCCTAACCCTAACCCTAACCCTAACCCTAACCCTAACCCTAACCCTAACCCTAACCCTAACCCTAACCCTAACCCTAACCCTAACCCTAACCCTAACCCTAACCCTAACCCTAACCCTAACCCTAACCCTAACCCTAACCCTAACCCTAACCCTAACCCTAACCCTAACCCTAACCCTAACCCTAACCCTAACCCTAACCCTAACCCTAACCCTAACCCTAACCCTAACCCTAACCCTAACCCTAACCCTAACCCTAACCCTAACCCTAACCCTAACCCTAACCCTAACCCTAACCCTAACCCTAACCCTAACCCTAACCCTAACCCTAACCCTAACCCTAACCCTAACCCTAACCCTAACCCTAACCCTAACCCTAACCCTAACCCTAACCCTAACCCTAACCCTAACCCTAACCCTAACCCTAACCCTAACCCTAACCCTAACCCTAACCCTAACCCTAACCCTAACCCTAACCCTAACCCTAACCCTAACCCTAACCCTAACCCTAACCCTAACCCTAACCCTAACCCTAACCCTAACCCTAACCCTAACCCTAACCCTAACCCTAACCCTAACCCTAACCCTAACCCTAACCCTAACCCTAACCCTAACCCTAACCCTAACCCTAACCCTAACCCTAACCCTAACCCTAACCCTAACCCTAACCCTAACCCTAACCCTAACCCTAACCCTAACCCTAACCCTAACCCTAACCCTAACCCTAACCCTAACCCTAACCCTAACCCTAACCCTAACCCTAACCCTAACCCTAACCCTAACCCTAACCCTAACCCTAACCCTAACCCTAACCCTAACCCTAACCCTAACCCTAACCCTAACCCTAACCCTAACCCTAACCCTAACCCTAACCCTAACCCTAACCCTAACCCTAACCCTAACCCTAACCCTAACCCTAACCCTAACCCTAACCCTAACCCTAACCCTAACCCTAACCCTAACCCTAACCCTAACCCTAACCCTAACCCTAACCCTAACCCTAACCCTAACCCTAACCCTAACCCTAACCCTAACCCTA